>NC_044190.1:39494469-39542576 GCF_900880675.1 Sparus aurata | reverse complement strand
GGCAAGTTCAACAGAGGTCCAACACCAATATGCATGATTTAACGAGAGAAATTGTGATTTCCGGGTGATGACGCCTTTAAGAGAAGTGAACTCTACATGTACAACCTTTACAAAAATATTTTTGCGCTTTAGGATGAAAAACGTCACCTATCCCAAACTTTGAGTGACAGAACATTTTTAATGCAGATTGAACATTTTACTCACTAACTGTAGAACATAATTTCTTAATAGTCTTATCAGTGTTATTCAGTGATTCTTCTTCATGTGGGGAGAGGGTGGGCAGCACCACATCGCCCTCCAGCGTGAATAAAGGTGATTACACCTGATCCTAAACTGTGTCGACCCAGACAGACACAGAACAGCACCATGAAATTTTTGGACTCCTGAGCCTCAAACTTCACCAAACACTCGTCTAACATCCGTCACTGATCAGCTGAGCGGACAGACCTGCTGATCATTAATGCTGATCATACAAGAAAGTAAAGTTGCTTATTGCAGACGAACAGCCACAGAAGACTTGAATGTGCTTACCTGTGTTCAGATCGGCATGTTGGGAGCAGGAGGCGGCCGGCCAATCAGCGGAGAGCATGAGGAGAGAGCAGAGAAGAAGAGACCAATGGTTAGCTCTCAGAGCAGAAATCTACCAGGCAACAGATGATGGAGACACTCGGCTCTGGATCCAATCACCTCCTGACTGTTTGTGTTTCAGCTACTGTAAACTCACTCTGTGTTTGCTGTGAGCACACTGTACATCCAGAGAAACGGAGGAGATCTGTGTCAAGGTTAGCCTCCCCTCCTCCATCGTCTCCCTCCTCCTCCCCCCTCCTGCTCCCCCCTCCTGCTCCCCTGACGATATTATACCCGTCAAATATATTGAAAGTGATTCCCCCCCCCCCCTCCATCTCTCTCCACATCCTAACAAAGCTCTCCTTTTCCATTAATGAGGTAATCAGCTCCTCCTTATTTTCCCCTCCGTCAGCGTGGAGAGAGAGGGGGAGGAGAGGAAGACGAGGGAGGCCAAGAAAGCGGGTCAAGCCTCGAGAGGGAGAGGAAGAGCGAGAGTAAAAAAGGCTTCGTGCAGCGTTCAGCTCGGATCAGAGGAGGCAGTTGCTGGATGATATCGACAATCAACACAAACTGCAGCACAAAGAACACATCGTGGAAATATCAGAGATTATTTTCTCTCCTGCCGCCTGAGTCGACACACTTCATCCGTTTGTAACATGTGAGGAGACAGAAAACGTCCCGCGTGTCCTACTTACTGTAAAACAACCAATGAGAAACTCACGTCTTCTTCTTCAAGAAGATATAAGTTTCTTTAAATCTGTCTCTGTAAAGTCCCCTGAGTGTAAAACTAAATCACTGACATGTTTCTTTTTAAGTAAGTCAATAAGTACGAGCAGGGAAACGAACTGAAGGCTGCAAAGTGAACGTTCAGATGAGTTTATGAAAATCCACTTTGGTAAATCTCACGGTCTTGCAGAACTTTCTGGGTCCTTGAGGAGTTCAACTGCACATGTGAAAAAAGTAGTATAAAGTCTTGCTGTTGCTATGTTGCATT
The DNA here is from genome assembly GCF_900880675.1 of Sparus aurata. Taxonomy (NCBI): domain Eukaryota; kingdom Metazoa; phylum Chordata; class Actinopteri; order Spariformes; family Sparidae; genus Sparus; species Sparus aurata. The sequence goes on along the minus strand of NC_044190.1, from coordinate 39,541,015 downwards.
GTGGGTAATGTAGGCACCAGGCAGAGGAAGGTGTGGAATAGACAAGGGGATATTTCTCTGCTCACTGTCCATAATGAGTCCAACAATTTCTTAGCAGAGCATTTAGACAAAAACCTACATTACCCACAATGCAACCTTTCCTCTGAGTCCCTCACTGTGTTGTTTGTCACAGTGTTGGAGGCTGTGAGACCAAATCGATCAGATTTTCTCTCATTTTTGGCCTCAACATCAGTTGAAACATAGGATTTCATTAGTCATAGTATAAAGTCTTGCTGTTGCTATGTTGCATTGTGGGTAATGTAGGCACCAGGAAGAAGAAGGTGTGGAATAGAAAAGGGGATATTTCTCTGCTCCTGCTGTATCGATTGTGAACAGCTGTCCAACAATTCTTTAGCAGCGCAATTAGACAAAAAACCTGATGCCTACATTACCCACAATGCAACTGAATCACCTCATCTACATGTTCAAGTGTCGGAATGATCATATTAGCGTTTATCCAACTGGGAAAGTTCTCAACTCTGAATGTCAGAGAGGATTTTGACATCATGTGACGCTGAAACATGGCGGACGGCGTTGCTCGTCACACAGTGTATAGGCTGTGAGACCAAATCGATCAGATTTTCTCTCATTTTGGCCTCAACATCAGCTGAAACCAGGATTTCATCAGTCAAAACGCATCTTTGCCCTTCATGAACGCTCTGCAGCGGCGTGCATACGTTAATGCGACCTCAAGAAAATCTGGCTCGGTGTGAAAAGGCTTTATTTGTGTTGATTCTGGGATGTGTAATGATCCAGACCGGTCCTGCAGAAAACCATCCACATGCAGAGATGTAAGGAAAGTGTTTGAGGAAGTGTGTTTTCACCACAACACCTGATTCTGACTGAAGTGATGAATCAGAGTCGTTTAGTTTGACTCCAGAGAGAGAGAACTTATTCTGCCTCATCAGCCTTAATCGCTTAAACATGAAGGCACTTAACTGTTAATTCAAACCGTCAGTCCCTCAGACATACATTCACTCTATATACTCCCCGATAGCCAATCACGGCCGATTGCTCATCCCAGCTTCAGCGGAGGACGCCGCCGTGACAACGAGCTCTGTGAAGTCTTTCGACAGCTCTCAGGCCAGTTTAACGAGTCTGCCGCGCTGCCAACGTGCCATCAGAAGGAAATCTTGTCATGATAAGAGAATGGCAAAACTTTCAGCTCCTCACTTTAATGAGTTCAGTTTTATGTAACTCGCAGGATTGAGGGGGAAGCAGCAACACAGTAATTAACCCACTGGAGAGAGAGAGGGAGAGAGGAGGGAAAGATCCAAATCTGAGTAGGATGAGACGAAGAAGAAAAAATTAGGAAAAGGGAGCTTCATGATGAAAGGAGAGGAAAGAGGAGGAGGAGGAGGAGGAGGAGGAGGAGGAGGAGGAGAGATGCTTCTGACAATACTGCAAAGTGGTGTTGATGCCAAGAGGTAGAGCCAAACTCCCAATCCGATGACGCAACCCCGCTCCAAACTTATTACTGCAGAACCTACTCGTCTTTGTGCTTTTTACTCTGAGGATGAGTCGACTTGCATCTCACAGAGAAACACTGAAGAACGAGGCTGTAAATCTGAGGAAGGCTTTCATCCGCTCGCTGTTCACACGGAGGAGGAACCGAGGATCTCGGAGGTCGAGCGCCTCGCTCGGCGTCCAGCTGCCCAACACGGATCTCAGGTGGTCTGCGTATCGTTAACGGCCGTCAGGAGTGAAAATCTCAACAGTAAATTAATTCTAGACGGCGTGTTAACAACATCTGGCCACTCAATTCACATTCAGTTTGGAGGAAGCACTCGAACACACTGCAGCAGTTATTAAGTCTCTCCGCCAGCTGCTGGTTTAAAAATCTACTTCAACAATTTCTTGTACGATTGGAACAAATGAAAAGCAGCTGTTTCCTGAACTTCTGTAAATTAGCTGAAACGTGCAAAAAAACTGCTATGTTTTTAAAAAATGCAGATTTTGTTGCGTCGATCGGTTTGCAGGATGTTTAACGTGCATGACGTAACTTCTGCACGAGATGTTGGAGGGTCGGAGGACCGCGGGGTCAAAAAGCTGCTCAGCTGATTGGAGCCGGGCTGGATCGGACCTCCACGGTCGGGGTTCATGTTGTGTGATGTCGCCCTGCTGAGTGAAGCCGGACAGGAAATGATCTTTATGTTCCTCTCAAGTAAACACTGCATGAGTAATGCACATAAACAAAGCCTGATAAGAAACGGCTTCACTGATGCTGTGAACACCATCAGACAACCACCAAGATCCACTAAATGTAACTGATACTCTTAGTAACTAGTTACTCTGTAGATTACACCAATCAAATGAAAAAAAGATTCAAATAATCAGAGAAACACTGACTGTTAGATCCAATAATCAGCCGACCGACTGTATTAAGTGTATATACACATAAATACAAATACATTTTAGTAATATAGTCACACAAAATACATTTTTTTGTACAAATATAACTGCTGACTACTTATTACAACACTGGGAGCTGATCTGACGTGTCTTTGTCCTGCAGATATTTCAGAGTGTGAGGAGGTGGTACGAAGCTTCCTGCTAACAGCAGACGGGCTGATGAACCAGAAGACGTCACCGCGGTGGAGAAACTGGCCCGGTTGCCTGTTTGAATCCCGGGTGGAAACTTTCCTCCACAGTCAGGTGGACTCGTGCTCTGCTAAGCATGGCGCCTCTTTGAATTCAGCAGCACTAATGAGTTGGTGATTTTCAATTTCAATCTTTCAAACCTCCCTCGGCGGAGTTCATTTGCTGACGCTGAACCGGCTGTTTCTCCATACGTTTGAATTCTTGTTTTCATTAGAGCTCCGACGTGAATCTCTGGGAATAATTCTCCGTCCAGTTTGGACCAGCAGGCTTTATTATTTCCAGCACCGACTCCACCACACTGACAGCCAATTACATTTCAATTACCACTGATGATAATCCTCTGCCACAATAACTGCCACAACGAAATTCATTTTTGTCTCTTTTTTCTGTCCTGATGCTTCTGTGCTCCGGTCAACGACCACGGACCTGAGACGAGTGAAGAAGAGAAAAGGCTGAGGTTTCTCTACGGGAAATTTCAAAAGAAGTCAACTAACTATAAAACTACACTTCCTCCTGCAATATCTTCCTCCTCACTAGTCTTTTATATTTATACTGAATCACTCTCTGTTAAAAGGAAAATCCTCAGTGTAAGTTTTCCTGCAAAACCACAAACCTCACAAATATCTGCGACTCGCTGTTGCACCCAAACACTCGCACCGCTTCTGTCGATTCACTTTCCAGTGAAATTGAGTTCTTGACCCTGGATTTGTCGCCCCTGGGATCGAGTATCAAGTCTCTGTTTCTATTAGTGTCACAGGTCCAGCTGAAAATAAACAATAACCGTCTGAAGAGAAAGATTTCAGAACTAAACCAGTTGTTCCTTCACCTCCGGGGAATCTGTCCACCGAATATCAGACGTGCTCAGACTGAGCGGGACGAGGTAATAACTGCAAGTTATACGTGCTCATCTGACCTTATTAAACATGAATCCATGCACTCAGCTCACATGTCGCTCCAGTGTTTGCAGAAACATTCTCCCCTGCAGCAAAACTTTCAGCGCCTGCAGCCGGAGCTTCATAATTAGTGTCTGACTTCTTTGTCACCTTCTCCTGAGAGCTCTGCCTCCTCTCTCCCTCTCTCTCTCTCTCCAGCTCTATCTGCTGCTCTCTCTATCACACACCGATAACTTAACACTTCCCCCTGCAAATTAATTCCAACATGACTTCGACCTGACTCGACTCGCCTGTCAGCCGCGGCCGGTAATGAGCCTGAAAAGCACAACGATTACTAATATAGCTGCGACACAGGAGCGACCTCCACCTCCCTGAACACTTCATTAAAGAGTGTATTTTAAATAAGTAAAAATGTGTGTTATTGGTTAATGCCAAGTATGTTTTAAATGTACTGATATGATTGTGATTATTTTAAAAGCAGCTGTGTCGTGTCCATTAATTTTCAGGGGAGGTTCGCTGGAGGAAACATCACGACCGATGCTTCAGGTGCTCGGAGGCGTCGGTGTCGTGTTCCCTCGCTGACCTCCATCTTCATGAATCAATAATACAACGTATCAATCAATCAGTCGCTCTTACAAAGACGATCAGCATCCTCCATCCTGGACTGCTGGTTTCTGTGAGGTGGATACAGTGATGGGATGTAACTAAGTAGATTTACTCGAGGAGTGAACTTAATTACAATTTGATTTCCACGTTCTGCCTCTTCACACGTCCACTCCAGCACATTTATTTGATAAGAGCCAAAGCAGCACATCTTTTAAAAATTAATTTATATTATCGGCAATTAAAAAGAAAAGATAATTCAGCAGGTTAAACTCTCCTCGCTCTCGTCTTGTTTTCAGGACTGGGTGAATTTTAACGACAAACAGAATAATTAACCCGTCAGACTCGGTGTGGAAGTTTTCTGTGTGAAACGTTTTTTATCAGATAACGATATAAAACAAAAACAAAGAAACAGATTTGGTGTGTAACGGCCTCGACTGTGTCAAGAATGTTAAACAGCTGCTGATTGTTATTAGATTTTTGGGTTCATCCCCGTTTTTATCTGAACCAGTTCAGACTGCACATTCAGTCCTCAAACTGTCTCACGTCTTTTTTGAATTCTGTTCTTTTTTTCTGTTTGTTGGTGGAGAACTTATGTTTTTATGTTCCTCTGGTTCTCTGATGGAGTTCTTGATTGGTGGGACTGACACAAACAAAGATATACTGAACAGCTTCTATAAAACTGACCCAGTGGATCATCAGCTCACTTTAAGGTTTCTTTAAAGGGATATTCCAGTATAAGTTTAATCCATGGTCTAACACACCGTGAAACTGTGTTAGACTCCCTCTCGAGAGATCAAGTTAGCAGACCGCTAATTTACGGAGTTTTATCAACCTCAGAAACGACCGCACGACAACAATACACTGCAGTAAATGGATCCAAATATAAACCGCCACCAAAAAGCCACAAATAATGCTCAGAACAGCACCAAACTTCAGCAACAGTACAAATAGGGTCTCAGCACATAGTCCGGGGCATCTAACCTCCGCTAGCTTAGCTGGATTTCTACTGAAAAGCTGACTAAATTTACCACTCTTCTGCAGCAGCTTCCTGTTGACGGGAAGCCCTGACGAGTCGATTACCGAGTGCAGTAGAGTTCCGCGGCTCATGGATGAAAATGTATGATTATGACTCCATGGAAAAGCAATCAAAGTTCATATGTGTCTTACCTGCCAGTTTATAACAGTTATTATCGAGAGCGGACAGGGAAAAGAACGGAATTGAGCATTTCTAACCGCACTCGGTAATCGTCGCGTCGGGACTTCCCCGACCCGGAAGCTGATGGAGGAGAGTTGAACTCTGTTTTTAGCTTCCCAATAGAAATCCAGCTAAGCTAGCGGAGGTTAGATGCCCCGGACTATGTGCTGAGACCCTATTTGTACTGTTGCTGAAGTTTGGTGCTGTTCTGAGCATTATTTGTGGCTTTTTGGTGGCGGTTTATATTTGGATCCATTTACTGCAGTGTATTGTTGTCGTGCGGTCGTTTCTGAGGTTGATAAAACTCCGTAAATTAGCGGTCTGCTAACTTGATCTCTTGAGAGGGAGTCTAACACAGTTTCACGGTGATTTAGACCATGGATTAAACTTACACCAGAATATCCCTTTAAGGTTCATCTCCCGCTGTCGTCTTTCTTCTTCACCACACGTCGGAGGAGAACCTCCCGGTTTCCTCGCAGCGTGTCGACGTGTTTGACTCAATGAGCAGTTTGGTGCCAGCGTCTCCACAAGCCGCTCTGTGGCTCAGTTAGCTGAGTTGGCATCCTGCTGTTGTGACCCAAATACAAGACGACTGCCTGTCTGCCAGCCGCTGCGCTCTGATTGGCTGTGAGGGGACATGAGAGTGAAGGAGGAGGAGGAGGAGGAGGAGGAGGGTGATGGAGGGATCCATACTTTCATCTTAAAGAATTTGGAAATTCTCCCCGTGTGTGTTCAGCTGATCTGAAACTGTCTGAATGAATTAACGGCGACACACACCTGAAGCACGACGCCTCCACGTATGTTTGTGTATTTATAGATCTGTACGACTGTAACGTCGTGTGTTTACTCCACATAATCCCTCAATCCAGCAGCGCGGAGAGCTTCCCCTTCATGTCGCAGACGTGGAGCAGCAGAGAGAGACTCCCAGCTGGTGTCAGCGCTCAGACTTCTTTTGAATTCTGCAGGACTGTATTAACAAAATGTATTTAAAATGAGACGCACGCCGTAACCTAAACCCGTAACAGATGAGAAATTCAGGCTGAGAAAGCAGCTCCATCCAGCCACAACCTCTGCTCCTCGGTCGGAGGATTTCCAACAAAAGCTTTGAATGTGTCTGCCACAGTCCCTGAAGTAATTTGACGTTTTCCTGAAGGTATCAGCTGCTGGCAGGCGGTCTCAGCTCGCTCTGAAACTCGGAGATGATTTATTAAAGGCAATGAAACGCTGCTGAAACATTACGAGCACGGAAAAGCTGCAATCTAGGTTGTTTTGTGATGGTTTCACTAAAGAACGTGACGGGAAGCGTCCAAAGACGTGATGAAGCCGACGTTTAAAAATCATCTGCAACACTGAAAACACTTCTTTCTAATACCAGCAGTTATTCAGCAGGTAAATGTGATTTTCCACTGTAATGATTTAAAGTACAAAGCCACGTTTTCGATAAATCCTGCACATACAGAGACCTTTTACTGTTCACCGGCCTCACAATTCATTTATGATCCGAATGCTCAACTATTCTTGATGAACATAACACACAGCTACTTTATTATCATTTAAATCAGGCAGTAGGATGAATCTAAATTCCATTTTTCTTTAGAAAGTCCTTCAAATGAATAATACTTTGGTACAATATCAACAATCGACAGTATCGTTAGTACTGAAGCTACAAAACAACAGATCTACAATCAGATCTCCAGCCGTGCTGCACAGATATTAACATTATTACAAATATGTTGGTGTGTTCAGAGACTGTTCTGTGTGTGTGTGTGTGTGTGTGTGTGTGTGTGTGTGTGTGTGTGTGTGTGTGTGTGTTTACACTCTGCAGCTCCCCAAGGACACAGACCTGTTTAGTCCAACAGCTGCTCGAGTGTCACTGCACCCAACATGGTGTCAATGACAATGAACTGACTATCAACAGCCCTCTGTCTCTATACACACACACACACACACACACACACACACACACACACAGACAGACATACAGACACACACAGACAAGCAGCAGCACTACGTGTTCAGTCGACACCTAAAAATCTCACAGCGCTGACAAAGAAGTGTCAATCGATATGAACTCACTTAAGCATGCATGCATGTACACACACACACACACACACACACACACACACACACACACACACACACACACACACACACACACACACCACACACACACACCCCCAGCAGCAGTAATGGAGCTCATGCAGACTCTGGCCCGGTGCCGGCTCAGCGGATCAGACCTGCTCTGAGGCTCTGAGGGAGGATGAGGAGAGTGTTCAGACCTGAACTGACCCTGAGTCAGCTTCATGCTTCATGCTTCATGCTTCATGTACAGCAGCTCTACAGATCTGTGACTCAGTCGCTTCTGCTGAGAGGCAGCGACTGATCCATCAATCGATAAATGGTCAACTGTTAAACTCATTATCAACTGTTTCTATCATCAAATTATCAGCCTGAATACTGTTTTTTTATTTAAACACTGATCAACATTTCTTCAACACGACGATGAACAGTTTGTGCAAACATCTTCTTTCTTTAGGTGCAATTTCCTGTTTCTCTCTCGTCACAACGTCGTGCTCATGCTCCTGTCAGGTACAAAAACACCTGGTTGGCAGGTTCTGGCTGAAAACACCTGGTTTTATCATCACGAATACGACTGAACGTATCAGGCAGCTCATTAACAACACCTGGTTTAATTGTGACAAACAGCTGGAAATGATCCCGAGATCTCCTTAGAAATATCTGCTGGTGTCACGCAGGGTCGAGCAGCACGGCCTTAAAATAATATCAACTGTTTATATCTCGATATTTCAAAATGTCCTGAAAAGCCGCTGGATGAAGCGTCAAATACCACAATATTTATTACTGTGCAATATCAAATAATAATATAATAATAAAACAATACTGTACAGATGCTGTGGAGGCAGAACACTTCACATTCAGTAGCACACACACACACACACACACACACACACACACACACACGCACACACACACACACACTCTGCCCGAGGCTGCAGAGGTGATTCCTCTGCTCCCTGCGTGATGCCTTCAGAGACACTCGACTATTTTTAGCTCCCTCTTTCACACTCTCTCCCTCTCTTGACGGATCGCCCTTTCAAACGCCCGACCAGTGCTCACAGTCTTCCATACAGATCCGCTCCATCTTCACGTTTTTCCCTCCACCTCTTTTGTCTTCGTTCCTTTAAGCGTTTTCTTCCGGTCGCCTTGATGAGTTCTTTCATGGTTTGCTCAACAGGACAGTGACGTACTGAGGAAGTCTGAACAGAGCGAACGTGTCCAGGTCGACAACACGGAGCTCGAACGTTTGTGATGTCGTGTTGACAGTTTTTATTGCAGCTGGTGTACAAATGTGCAATCAAGACTCCACAACGTCACGTCGGACTATAACCCTCGTCATCAGCTGAGCATCCAGCTGACACATACTGGACTGTAACTAAACAGAAACATAAATACATGAATCTACTAAAAACTCATCAGCTCTCTGCAGTACGACACTACAGACAGTAGAAACACAAACAAAATATATTAATATGTTTCCATTCTGTAGCAGTTTCTCTGCTGGTGATTCATGATGATTCACTTTAAAAAACAAAGTTACAAAGAAGAACGGTACTGGAAAACATGAAACATATTGTGATGTGAACAAATTCAGTAAATCTAAATTAAGTGATCTGTAAACAAAACTAGAAGTCAGCAGGACGGATCAGAACCACATCTGAAACTGTTCGCTGAGGAAAAGTCTGAAACTCGTCCAGCATGTTAGAAACCGTTTCAGTTCTCAGGTTTGACTTTCTGCCGACAGCACACAGTGTGTCAGGACCGAGCTGAGGATAAGAAATGTTTTGTGGGTCTTTGTTCTAATAAATGACTTCAGCAGACTCGTCTTCACATCGGAGGTCGGAGCATCTGCTGGGATTTAATATCTCGCCCGAGGAAGCTTCACTAACAAGAGGAGCTTCGACCAAAGAGGCTGAAGATGCACTCAGCCGCTGAGGTCAGCAGGTTTCAGTTTGTGAGAGGAGAAGGCGGAGAGAGGAGCGTTATCTGTGACGGGCTGTTGTCTCCATGGTTTCTGTCTGCTGTGTTGTGAGGAATGTGCGGTTTGAGTCAGTGTGTAGGCGTCGACACCACCACCTCCACCCCCCGACATACTGCAGCTCACAATGACACCACTGTCAGCAGGACACAAAAAGCCCGGCAGCAGAAACACCGACACTACGTTCACGACGCCGGACAGTAAACTGTGGTGCGTGTTTGGAGGCAGATCAGAGCACCAACACAAGCTGAGGACCGCAGATATTCGTTAAAACACTTCCTGCCAGCTACGCTCTCACTCAGGGTGGTTCAGAGTCAGGCCCGCTGGCTGAAGTCGGTCCACAGTGAAGTTTGATTGGGCCGGTTAGAAGTTTACAGGGAAAAAAACTTCCAAAATTGAGCAAAAAACATCTATAACTTGCTGTTTATGCTGTTTATCTTATGAAATATAGGATTCCTAGTTACTAATTATAGAAGTCAGTCCATTAATTAGTCTCACACAGACGCGTCTCCACAGTGCTGAGTCAGCGCTGGAGGTGTGGCTGCTTCAGGTACAGTGGGAAAAATAAAACATGTGTCTTTCAAACAATCACAATCATCTCGAGCAGCGTTTAAGTCGTGGAGCGATGGTTCTCCTGCAGAACACTGTCAGGGGAACTCGCTTTAAAATGACTACATCCAAGAAAAAAAGATGCTAGTGGTGTTAGCAACCAGGTTGTGTTAGCGTTACCTGGCTAGCTTTCAGGTAGTTAGTAGCAGCAAGTCAGCAGCAACACAACACAGTTTTGGCCCTCCAAGGAAAAAAAAAACATGGGCACTGCATCACCGTCACATTTTAGATCTTGGTTGTTTTTAACATTAGAATTTAACAAGCTTAAGGATTTTGTCATCAGACGTCTGGATCTTAATTAGTCAGAGAAACAAGGTGAGCTCATTATTCTTATCAACAGTCCCGTCTCCAGCATCATCAGGAGGTGGAGGTGTTACAGCCACAAAGCAGAAACAAACGTGAAGTTGTACCATGAAGACACGTTCAGCTTGAAGTCTTCTGTGGTTTTGCAGAAATGTGCTCTGCTAACATTGACTCTGGTGACTGGGTTGTATCTGCAGTGACAGAACATGAGGACCACACTCAGATCAGAGTTTGCAGCAGAAAGCATCATTAACCGTGTTGTATGCACAGGAGGAAACACTGCGTGTGATGTCAGCAGAGAGAGGAGGACTCCCCTCAACTCATCCTCGTTAAGAAATGCACGATGAACACAGAACATCTAAAAATACTTCCCACCGTGTCTGGAAGCAGCAGCAGATCTCTCCGTGCACCATGTGACCGGGCAGCAGCCCTCATCACATGCACAGACTGTAACGCTGAGTGGAAACGATGTCTCATCTGCTAATTATGACTCTGCGGTCTCTGCAGCTCCGTGTCCAGGGGCCAGAGAGCCGCGCTCTTAATTGGTCAGCTTTACGTAACCGAGCTGAAAGGACTCTGACAGGCCGAAGACAAACCAGGAAATGACTGGTGAGATTTAACTTCCACTCTGTGAGCATCAGGAGGTCTGAGAGGAGGAAGAATGGCAGGGAATAAATGTGAAGACGAGAGGAAGAGGACAGCCGAGATGAGGACGTTTCTCCACTCGCTCATCTCGGAGGATGTCCGATCGATGGTAATCTGATCGGTGGAGCTCTTCCCACGGCCGAGGATGAGGAGAGGAGAGACGCACCGTCACTTTAACTGAATAACACCACATAACAGAGACAGATAGAGGAGGTGGAGGAGGAGGAGGAGGAGGAGGAGGAGGAGGAGCAGGAGGACACAGCGAGGGAAGCTCTGACAGTTTGTTAGGTTCAGACCTGAGACGTAGTGCTGATGTCACAGTTTGGCATGTTTCTGATTGGACAGAAAAAAAGGAGGATACAGAGAGGGAGGAGCTACAGAGCTATGACTCATACTGAGAGGAGAGGAGAGGAGAGGAGGAGAGGAGAAGAGAACAAGAGGAGAGGAGAGGAGGAGAGGAGAAGAGAAGAGGGAGAACAAGAGGAGAGGAGAGGAGAGGAGAGGAGAGGAGAGGAGAGGAGAGGAGAGGAGAAGAGGGAGAACAAGAGGAGAGGAGAGGAGAGGAGAGAGAGGAGAGGAAAGGTCCCTTCCTGTCTGTACTGTAACATATAACCTCACATGTTGATGTTTCTCTCAGACAGATGTAAGATGTAAAATTGGGTCTTTAGATGAGTCAGACTGAAACTTCAGGTTCTGCTGGATCAGGTGATGTGCAGCTCCTGATGATGACTCTCAGAGTCGAGGAGGTAAACAGAATAAAAACAGGAGAGTCAGACTCTTAGAAATCCTTCTCCGTCTTTCAGGCTTGTTAAATCTGAATATTCGTCCTTGGACATCCAGTTCTGACCGGATTATCAGTCAGAGAAGAAGAAGTGAACTTTTTGCCACCTACTGCATATTTATTGTGTTCGGACAGGAAGATGTTGTTGCTGCTGAATAAGATTAATTGATGATTCAGATCCAGAATCTGAGAGAAGATCAGTTTCCAACATCTATTCAAACATGAGTGATGTGACAGAGAGAGAGGAGACGACAGGCAGACGAGTCCACCATGATCCTCTTCTCTACATGAAAACACGGAGCGACAGAACATAAAAGAGTGAAAGAAAAGAAGCTTAACTTGTATCATCAGCCTCCCACACACACACACACACACACACACACACACACACACACACCTCCCTCTTCCTCTCTCAACACTGAATGCAGATTAATTACCTCACCCCCCCTCTCTCATTTCCTCTCTGCTCCCCGAGGAGGAGAGCAGAATAAGATGAGAGCGATAGAAAGAAAAGGATAAAGACTGAGAGACGGAGCAGAGAGGAGGGCGAGACACGACGAAGACGACGGCGCAGTGAGGAGGAGGAGGATAGTCCTCTTTTCTTATTTAATCCCATACAAGTGTTCATAATAATAAAAGCCTGATGAGTCAAAGGGATCATCCCGTCTGAACCGAACAGACAATAAGACACGAAGAAAAAAGGACAAAGAGGAAGTGAAGAAAGGAAGTGAGGAGGAGGCGATCCTGAACCGCTCTGGATGGATGTGAAGAAATGTCACCACAAAGTGTTTAATCAGTTTTTGTGAAAGTCTCACGCGTCTGTGTCAAACTTTATCACTTTTATTTTCTTTTTATTTCACGTGTAGAATCCAGAACGGCAACTTCTGCAAGAAAAAACATCATTATCATTCCTTAACAACCAGTGACAGTTGACCCAACATGGATCACTGAACCACACTGCAGTCCATTTGGACCCGCTCACACCGTCCTGCTGCCACAAACACTCACTAAAGCACCAAATGTTGATTAATCCGCCGCTGAAAATAGTCCCCCATAAATGCACTGTTTCCTCCAGTTTGTTTGATAGGAAGCACTCGAGCAGCTGATTGAGGAAACGATCTAACCTCGTAATATTCATGAGAAAATAAGGCAGGCAGGATTAAAACACTGTTGGTTTGGTCTCCAGATTTATCCTCTAATGCTCAACCTCTCAGCGTCGGCCTCGCTGGTGGTGAAAGTTGTAAGAGCAGCAAAGATGTCATCGCTTCATCACTTTGTTTTGTGCCGTGATGAAGATTCCAGCTGCTCGGGGGCCGGCAGCACGCCTGCAGCCTTCACTTCTGGTTTAATTTAGTCTTCACGAGATAAAGCAGATCATTCTAACGGAGGTTTGACTAAACAAAACGTCAGCGAGCGGGTAAACACACGCAGAAAGATGTAATGAAGATGTAAACGAGGAGCAGACAGAAGTCCTCCGGCTGCGGCTCTGAATGACATCAGGATTTTTCTTTTAAAGTGACAATTCTGCCACCAGCAGAGCAACAAAGCATCCTGCCTGACATCCTGCAGCAGCTATGAGCTCATCCCCCTCTCCTCCTCCCCCTCCACCTTTATTATCTGCTCCTAAAAAAAGAAATCCCTCCTCCTCCTCCTCCTCCTCCTCCTCCTCCACCTCCTTACAAATATGCCCATTAACAGTGTGCAGGACAGTGTGCAGCCTGACGGGAGGCTCGCTGCTTTGAAGAGGAACAAATGATCACATTTTGGTCCGACGGCTGGATTTTATTGTCTGCTGCCGCTGCGGCCGAGTCAGAGCTGAAACCAGAAGAGACTCGTCTCGTAATCAGTCACGTTAAAGAAACATAAATCAGGATCAGCAGGAAATAACCTCAGCTAAACATTATGTCCAGCTGTGGGCCGTGATTACACACAGAGCAGAATGAGGAATAACTCGTTATCATAAGGAATTGTTAAAACTCGTTCTGTCGAGTCTGTGAAAAGTGAAATGGGATTTAATGCACAGCGAGTGTTTGAACAGCTTCTTCTGTTACCGTTTCTTGTGCCGCGTGTCGTCAGCACCACTAATTGCCCGTCGCTGCATAAATTAAAGGAGCAGTCTGCAGTTTTGGTGACGAGATGTTAACGAGCAGAGAAAGATCTTGATTGGCTGATTTATTTTCTGCCTCAACAAACTAAATAATCAAACTGTCTTTGTCTTCATGACTGATTAAATAAACTGACATTAAAGGACGAAGCAATTTATGCTGTTCTACTGTGTTTATGTGGCGGACCCTGCCACCTGTCTAGCATCAAACAGCGTTTTTGAAATCACTGGAATAAATCTAGTTTCCCTCTGTGATTGGTTTTTGGATTATTGCCATTTAATTGTGTATTTTATGTGGCAGAACAAAATAAGTAAATATGTTCAGCTTGTGAACAGACACACACTTTATTTTACACATTTAGTTAAAGGTTAAAGGTGAAATAATTCTGCAGTTTTGCTCCATTTTCCCTTTAAGGACTCGAACTGACAGTCAGGACGTGTTCTGGAAGATGTTTCCATCTTCTTCTGCAGGATTAACTGCGATGAATGAACACGTGCTGATATTTAACCTGTAAAACGTTCATGTTAGCAGATGTGATCTTATCTCAGACGCAAATCAAACCTTCCAGTTTACTGAAACAACATTAAGAGATAGACATCGCTACGTATTGATTATGTTCTCGTGTGTGCTTAAATGTTTGTGTGTCTGAAAACGCTTCTGTTCTGTGGGGGGACGAAAGCTTTGGAAAGGTCAGAGAGCTATTTTTCCTTTCTGCTAAATGTCTCAATCAAATTTAATCTCAAGATGGTGCAGAGAGTCTGACATTTAAGGCCGGCGTGGAGCCAGAAATAAGTGAAACGACTCGGCGCTCGTCTGGCCGGTTTATTGGATACTGTGGACGTAATAAATGGAGACAGAGAGGGCAGGAGGACGTGTGAATGTGGAGATCTGACTCTGAAAACACAACATGTTTGTTGGGATTCTGAGAGATGACGTTTCGGGTTGTTGTGAGGAAACAGCAGCTCGCTCCAAATCCTGGTCCAATTACAGCTCAGACCGCGACAATACAGTATGAAGGCCAGATGGGATACTGGCAGAGTAAAACCCCATCCCCCAAAACACCAGCAAACCACACACACACACACACACACACACACACACACACACAGCTCTGTATGTGAACACACAGCACTATCCCTGCACTGATTGGCTTTAAACTCAGAGGCAGTTAATGGTGCTTGTGTCGGGGACGGCTCCACAACATTCATCTTAACCTACTTTCCAGCAATAATCTACATAAATACTCCCCAATCTCCGAGGAGAGCGACGGCACAAGACAAATTACAGCCCCAAGGCGAAAGTGAGGCGTGTGTGTCAGTATGTGTGTGTGTGTGTTTGTGTGTGTTTGTGTGTTGCTGACATGGAGCTGAATGCTCCGGAGGCTCGCAGTAGATCAAAGTAGTCCGGGCTGCATGTTGTAGTTAAATGCAGATGATTCTCCGGGTCGTCGTTTGGACTCACAGCGCGTCGACACAAATCACTGCTGCTGCTTCTCATCAGCCGAACGCTGAGGATGTTTATCTGAAGCTGAAGCTGAAGCTGAAGAAGAAGAAGAAGAAGAAGAAGAAGAAGAAGAAGAAGAAGAAGAAGAAGAAGAAGAAGAAGAAGAAGAAGAAGAAGAAGAAGAAGAAGAGAGCAGAGAGGCTCTGCAGGCCGAGCTGCTTCAGCACCGGACAGCTCCGACTGCACAAACACACCTCCGACTGCACACACACACCTCCGACTGCACACACACACACACACACACACACACACACACCTCTGACTGCACACACACACCTCCGACTGCACACACACACACACACACACCTCTGACTGCACACACACACCTCCGACTGCACACACACATACACACCTCTGACTGCACACACATACACACACACCTCTGCACACACACACCTCTAACTGCACACACACACCTCTGACTGCACACACACTATCAGACTTACAGGTAGCATCAGTGGGAGGTGTGCAGGTGTATCCTCTGGGTACCTGCTGATGTCTGTGTTGTACATTAGATGTATTTCATGATATTTCAGTCTGGACTGAAGATGAGGATCCACAAACTGCTGCTGTCTGTGTGTGTCTCTGTGTGTGTGTGTGTGTGTGTGTCTGTGTGTGTGTGTGTGTGTGTGTGTGTGTGTGTGTGTCTCCGTGTGTGTGTCCAGCTCTCATAGACGGAAACCAGAAGAAATAAATAGAGATTCAATGAATAAATCATGGAGAACATCACTCTGCTCTCCCTGGGCTCTCTCTCCTTTTCTTATCTGTCTAAAAGCTACAGAGGATGAGTTTTATCCGGCTAACCTCTCTGTGTGTCTCAGTGTGTGATACGTGCTGCTGCTGAGTGAGCTGAAGAGCCGAGCCGAGTCTCTGCGGGCCGCGACCACACCTCCACACGGCTCCCAGCTGCAATCAAAGGCCTCCGCACGCCGCCGCTCACCAGCCGCCTGACTGACGGCGAGGAGCCCGCTGAAGGCAGACTGTCGCCATCCAGTCTGAACACACACACACACACACACACACACACACAGCAGCAGCTACAGCTGAGCATCACTTCAGGTATTTCAGCAGTCAGCTGCACCGATCATCAGTCCTTCCACTGACACAACTAGGCTTCTCCTGACAAATGTGACGTTCAACTGAAGAAATCTAGGACACGGCCCCGTCCTCTGCTAATCCCCGTTCAGTTGGTGCTAAAACTGGTGCTTTCATTACCGTCAATATGCTTTATAGAGAATAAAAAACTAAACTGAAGTCTCTCCTCTGGTCTTCAGGGGACAAAATGATGTGAGCCTCCCAAATACAAATCACATGACACATTCATGTCTTTGTCTCCTCGTCGTATTTGTCATGTTCTGCAGGATGAATCCTGATCCGTGTTTCCATCCACTGCACGTCCACAACAGACACAAAGGGATTCCCCAAAGTCTGCGAAGGAAAGTGGAGCACGAGTTCATCTGCGGAGTGATGAGGGGGTTTATGAGAAAAGGGGTTTAGGGGGTTTTGAAGCCGCTGCAAACGTGTGTGTGTGTGTGTGTGTGTGTGTGTGTGTGTGTGTGTGTGTGTGGTGGAGGTGGTGGAGGTAGTGGGGGTTGGGGGTTAAGCTGTCATTGCTCTATATCCCACCACAACTGCAGCTACGGGTGGATGTGAGGGGAGCGGGGGGCTTCATCCCGCTCCAATCCCCTCTGCACAAAGGTGGAAACCAAAGCAAATCCCACAAATAAACAAAAGATCCTCCACTCTGCTCCGCACGCCATGTTTGCTGCCCCACCCCACCTCCACCACCACCTCCACCACATACTGTACACGGCTGCTGTCACCATATACGCCCCCCCGAGCTGAGAGCCCGCCCTCGGTAATCCGAGGAAAGCCGACTCTGGAGAAACGAGTGTGAGACTGATCCGTCTGTCTGAGGCTGCTTCTGTCTGCAGGTGTCACACAGACGACTTTCACCTCCACACAGAAGTCAGGAGAGGTTCGCTCAACAAGTCAGCAAGTCTGGGAGATATTTAGAAAGATCTAATTAAAGTCACTGGACGAGTGCGACGAGCAGTTACATGAATATGAACATGTAATAAAGACAGAACAAGTCCTCACAGTGTTTCCTCCAGTAGAAGTTCAGATGTGTGAAAACAGATTCTGATAAAAGTGGAAGTACTGATTCAACTTCCTTACTAGAGGAAGTTCAGATATTTGTGTTCAGATGTAGGGAGGGAAAGAAAAAGTACTCAAGTACATGTAGTGAAGTACAGTAACTAATAAGCGAAGCATTTGTGGCATTAAATGCATCTTGATCTCACTTCCCTGCTCTTCACCTACATCACTGGAACAAACAGATACAAAATGTTTCATGCAAAGTCAGAAATATCTTCATGTTTAATTTTTGCTGAATCAAAATATAGGTTGAAATAATCAGAATGTGATGAAGACAGTTTCACAACGTTTATTAAGTGTCTCCTGATGCAGCAACTCTCAAAATTAAGCGTTTTTTTCAGGGAGTCTGGTGACTTTCTTGCGCCAGTCTGGATGTTTCAATCTTGATGGACTTGTAGTGTAAAGCAAGTCAAAATCCTCCAACTGAGGACTCCAACTCTTTCCTGTGTCCACGACTCGTGAACTTCCACAGTTTCTGCACATTTTCCCTGCAATCTAACACAAAGAGAGGTTGATCAGACTGTTGTGAATCAGTATGAGTGGTGCAGCCTGCACTGCATACCTCCCTGTGTCTCCTAGCTGTCGGGTGGAGCCGGTTGGAGCGTGGTTGCAGGCTGTTGGCTCTCGCAGCAGGGGGAGGACTGCAGCAGTCTGTGTGAGGAGGAGGCCATGTAGCTCCCAGCTAGCGCTCACCCCTTGATCGTCCCCCCCGGAGAGTTAAAAAAGCTAAACAGGAACACCGGCGCTGCTGCATCTTCCTGCCTCCCACTGCACTCTAATCTTTTTTAAGTATTTTTGAGGGATGGGACGCTGACCTCACGCTTTGACGTCAGCGATGAGTTTAATGCGTGCCGAGACGTCGTCAGGTGAGCGAGTGGAAGCTGTCGGCCGACGTCAGACAGCGAACAGACTCGTTAATAGTCGAGTCCGGATGAGTCTGACTGTCGCTGCAGTCACCCAACAACGTGAAGGAGCCGCAGTGACTCAGCTGCTCACTGCTCTTAAAGGAACATCAGGTACATCTCAAGTCTCAGGCCGACGTATTTATAGTCAGTTATCATTGTCAGCACCAACACCATCCCGTCATGTTCAGTTTTTATGAGAAGCTGCACAGAAAACGTCAGAAGGAGAGACGAGACTGTTTCCTTTCAGGTGAACGACACAACCTTCACTTCTCAGCTTCATCACGTTCAGTGGACGAGCTCGTCTGCTGACCTGATGCACACTGAGCTGCGCTGGACGCTTACGTAACTGCAAGACCAGGTCGCACTGACGAACCGCCGACATGGATTATAATTATTACTAATGGTCAGAAACAGAACAGGCAGGGACGCTGAGGAGACACGACACATTAACGCTCACAAACTGTACAAACTGTATATTTGGTTTATTGAAAAGTCACAGTTTTGTCACCCTGAAGGCTCTCAAACATTAACGTACATCACTTTATGAAGTACCTGACACTTTGTTTAGTTTTATCAATATTTTGTACTGTTATTTGGTTACTGTGTTATTTCAGTTTCAATAGACAGCAAATGAAATAAATATTGTGGCGTCAAAATACAACAAAACCCTTTAACCTTAATATCAAACCATATTATTACGGTTTCATATGAAGGAACCTCGATGGCTGTTTGTCGAACTAAACAGGATGTTGGTGAAATATTTTGGATGCAGTCAGAGTTTTATCTAACGTTAGTAAAGATGTGAAGATACTCATGAACAGATTCTGTCAAGATGAGTGAACACGTCCAGCTACCTCCAACAACAACTTCTACTGACAGCTCACTAAATGATCCATTTAAAGTTAAACTCCTGAAGATTTGTTGCGCGGAGATGAACTCGTCCTCAGGTCGACAGCCTTCCTTCCTTTCTGGACGAAGACGTCATCCTCACTCGTCCGTATTTTTCAAAATCATTAAAATAACATTCAAATCCCTCTCTGGTAACTACGCTCGCAGTTCAATCTAGCCGTAATGAAAGGGTCATTTATTGTTCTCATTTAAAGGCGAGCTATGATATCATTTTATTGAACATCTCAGGCAGAAAATCTCTTTTATTGCTGCCTGAAGCGCTCGCGTCTCGCAGAGCCCCAATATCAGCCAGCAAACCGCAGGCGACGGAGGCGTAACGAGTATCTTTCTGCTAATATTTCGACCAGTTGGAAAACTACATCTGTGCACATACGGAGATTAAAGGACAGTCGTATAAACTGGTTTTACAGCAGCGTCGGGCTTTAAATCAGCAGCACGTGCAGCAGAAGCAGCTCCAGGGAAACCGCACTCTCAGAAAATATGTTATCATTTATTCATTACAGATGTGTGACTGCTGCCTGGCCCACAGGGCGGCTATGATAATGACGAGGGCTGGAACAGAACGGCGAGATAACAAAGTGAGATGAGATGAAACAAAGGATTTTCAGCAAAACACTGAAGAACGATGACATTTAGTATATATGATGGTTTCATGTTTTGACACGAATTTTATGAGAAGATTGATGCTGATTTAATTTCTGTGCTTTTGGCTTCAAAGATGCAAAACAATAAAGTACGTGGACACACAAACATCAGTCACATAAATGATCGCTGAGGATTGTTACGACCAACCTGGATATTGGGATTCAAATCCAGGAAGTGATGGATTATCAGAAATATAAATAACTGTCAGAAGCAACATGAATAATAAACAGCAGAAGGAACTGCAGCTTCTTGTATAACTGATCCAGAGAAGAAGAACAACTGGCACTGTTGTCACTACAGTTATATTTAGTTTCAGACACACTAACGAATCTTTCTGTACTGAACAACTTTGGCTAACGCTCGTTAAAGTGCAAAGATACTGATAGACAGATAATTAGAACCAAGACGAGTGATAAAACCCAGTTATCTCCAACAACAACTTCTCCAACCAGCTCATTAATTACATAAAGTTGTTGATGCCTCGTCGTTCATGTTGGAAGGTTCAACAATCCCTGACGATCGCTGCGCTGGCTGCAGGCGTGCTAACGTTAGCTGGATCTAACTTGATGCACTCTTCAGCTTTAGATACACCTGATGTTTGACCAGGTGTTTCTTCAGGTGACACATATTGTCCTGGTCAGGTTTGTATGTAATCATGTCCCCATGGAGCTGCTCGGTGCAGTAGAACACAGGAAATGGAATAAAACAAAAAACTCTTGACGGGAGTGAGATTTCCCTTCAGCTGAACTCAGTCTGAGACTTAACGAGGACAAACAGCTCAGAACAAAAGTACTTTTCACAATGTCGACAAGGGTGTCCACACAGTTGGGAGATTAATGCCTTACAGCACAGAGACTGAAATAAGACACACTAAAAATAATGAGACCTTTACATTTTTAATAATTCACTCATCCTCATCTCCACCTCTCGTCCAGTCAGCTGATCTCTTTCTGGAGCCAGATGAGCCGCAGATTCATTCCCAGCATCTGAACGAGCATGTGAGCAGAAACACTGTCAGCCGTACAGTATGTATTGACATATTAGCCATGAGAGCATCCAGCTGTGAGGAGATGAGGAAACTCACCAGGGAGGTAAACTCATCTCAGCAGAAGCCTGCAGGCGGCTAACCGCCAATTAGACTCTTCCTACTTCCTCTCGCTCCGTCAGCAGTTTCCTGTTGGCTGAAACATCGCTGAGCGCAGCTGACCTTCACTACAGCACGTCTGCTGCCATCAGCTCGCCGAGTGGACGGCTTCATGTCACTCACAAAGGTGTAAAAACAATCAGACGTCTGTGTTCAGTGATGACATCCACATCACTCTGACAGGAACACCACACTGCTTTGACCAATCGTGGACATGACGGAGTAAACTGAGTCATAACAGAACACTAAAACTCAGACGCTGTGAAAAAGAGATCAGCGTACACAGAGTCAACATCTCTGCTGTTTAAAAGCAGTAAAAAGCTTCTCAGCCGTCCTTTTGTTCCGTGCTGTCGCTATAAAAGGTCGACAGTTTGATACGGAGGCTGTCGCAGGTGTTTTCCAGCGTGGCGACCTGCTGAACCGATCAGACGCCTCCACCCGCTGACGGAGGCGGCTGATCGATGGCTTAATGAAACTTTTATCACTCCAGTTTGTGGGACGGATTAACGTCGCTTTGCCTCTAATGGCTGCTGCTAAATCACTGTCGTCACAGAGGACACACACACACACACACACCAAAACATACTGTATCAGTGTCATTAGTTTGATTTTTTAACTTAAATGGTTAATTAGCCTTTAAAGGAATAGTTCACCCAAAAAGTAAAACCCAGTCATCACGTCTTCCCTCCATGCTGACGGGAAGCCGGTCGAAGTTTTGTAGTGCAACAAAAACATTTCTGGAGCTTCACAGCAAATCAAAAACTGACTTTAACAGACATCATTTACACCTTTTCACATCTTAAATCTACACTGTAGCTGCTGAGCTAACACTGTTAGCATCCACGTCTGTAGCGGGTGCACAGAAAATACTCTTTCATTTCTTTAAACACTTCAAATCAAACCAAATCATTCAAACCAAATGAACTGATTATTATAATAGTTGTTGATTAGTTTAATAGTCGACTACCAGCTGATTGATTGTGAATCACTGCAGCTCTATTCAGCAGCAAAGCAGAATTCATCTTTATTCAAACCCACAACTTTCACTTCTCTCACAATCTTTACCAAAGTTCAACCAGGTAGTTTGAGTCATCTTAACCAGACGTTACATGAAGAAGCGTTGGAGCAGAACGCTTCGTGGCTTCAGTGTGACGACGTGTTGATACGAGCTGTTGAGGCTCCTCGTGAAGCCGGCGTGGACGAGGCCTCATTACACGTCACCCATCGGTTCTACATACAGCTTACATCAGCTGACGACCAATAAATCTCCCAGTATCCGCTTGATGTGACAGCTGAGAACCGCTCCGTCTACACTGCGGGGATTATGAATCTGTTACACTAAAAATAAATGGCTCGCAAATGTGTAAGTGTAAACAACGAGACAAATTCTCATCCACTCAGCTCGGTGTGTGTCGGCCCGGCTGCCAAACACAACACACATCCTCTTACTCTGACAGAGAGTGACTGGCAGACGGAGAGAAGCCCGAGCACAGCCGACGACACACACAAATCCTATTAGGCGTGTGTGTGTGTGTGTGTGTGTGTGTGTGTGTGTGCTGTCAGATGACCCGCTGCAGCTCTGTTAGCATGCAGAACATCGGACCCACACATGATCACACACAGCAGATGATGACACGGTTAGTTCTGTTACAGCCACAGAACTGAACTAGAGTTTGAAAGAAAAGGTAATAAATGGATTGATAATTTAGAATAAATATATAAATGTTGGTCGTCCTCTCTGTCTGACATTTAAGACATAAAGAACTCACTAACATCTGGCTTCTCTCTTCAGTAAGACACATTTTAAAGTTCAAATAAGTGCAGATGTTTGTGTAAAACAGGGAACAATAAAAAGCAACAGATTGTACACGTCACCAGACTTTAAACTGAGACATCTCACTTCTTTCTCATCTGTTAAGAGTTGCACATGCTCAGTACCAACCAGGCAGCTGACAAGACAAGACTGAAGTCAAAGATGTCTAAAAAGTTACCACAGTGACGTTCACAGGCCTCCATGATGCTTCCTGCTGTTCACAATAACTGGACAATAATCCAAGCGCGACTAACAAGGTGACACAAGATCCACAGAGTACACTAACACAGGCTGGATGGTTATAGAGCCTCACAAACAACTGCAGATTATCTTCAAGAAGAGGAGAGGACGGGAGTGACAGGGACACGAGACAACCAGTCCACGATTCAAATCAACTCTGAGGCTAAAAAGGTTTCACATCAGAGGACGACTGGACGAGAAGAGACAGAAGGGAACTAGAGACTGGAACCATCAGTCAGTCAGTCAGTCAGTCAGTCAGTCAGTCAGTCAGTCAGTCAGTCAGAAGATGAGCTGCCGAATATTTAGATAATCGCTTCAGTCATGTTTCAAGTAAAAATGTGCTTTTATTTGACATTTCTAACAGTAGCTGAAGAGTTTTGGGGGGTTTTGGAATGTTGGTTGGACAGAAGAATCCATTTGAAGACGTCACTTTGGGCTATTTCACCATTTTTTTACATTATACAGACTAAATGATTAATTGATTAATTGTTAAAGTATCAGATTTAAAGAGAATAAAAAACCAGCAGCTGAACAGAAGACATCATCCTGTCATAATAAACTGGTGCCGCAGTGTTCAGATACGTTTGTGTGCTGATGTTCTGCTTCTCTGAACCCTGAAGTTCTTATAAAGTCAAATCTTGATGCCGACAGTGAGACTTTAATAGTGTGCTGTAACTTTAAATCCTTCGCTGCGTCTACATGTCAGCGACCCACACACACTGAGACATGAACCACTTTCCTCACATTGTTAAAAGTAAGTCCACATACTTCCAACAAAGTGTCAAGTCTCAACTTTAATTGGACAAATGTCCATCTTCTTTATTTGTTTCCTGAGAGTTTGGCTCATTTATCTTTGTTTCACTGAACACTGCTGTGGGTTTAACTCAGACATCACCGTTTGTCATGAGCAGGAAGTTCTGAATTACATGGCAGGAACACAGAAATCCTCGCTCTCATGCAATATTTGTCGAGCCTCGACGCCTGCAAGCCAACCATTTTCTGAAATATCTCAGAAGGAGAAGACGGAGCGGGCGGCAGGAGAGCCTCTCCAGCAAGCAGCCATCCCAATCTAATCCTATTTTAAAGGGCTGCGGGCGACTCGGAGCTGAGGAAGTGCAGGTTAGTTACTTCCCAAATGGCCCTCTGCACTTCATATTTCCAACATGGTGACAAATCTATAGGTTGTGACAGCGTTACCCTCCTCAGCCTGCAGCCGGCTGAGCTGGACTGAATCCTTCATCGGGCCTGACGGAGACGACTGAGGCAGACCGATGACGAAGCCGGCAGCTCTCATCGCTCACACACAGTCTCTGCTTCACCCTCACATCCATCGCCTCCTGTCCGGACCCCACCCTGACAAACAGATGAGTCCTGAGAAACTTCTCCATCTTTAACCTGCCGTCTCTCTTCATCACTCCACAGTCTTCGCCGTCTGCAGATCCCTCACTCCTCAATCTCTTTCACGTCCATCCATCTCTCTGCTGCCGCATCTTCCTTCAGCTCAAAGCCACACAGAGTGAAAGACGTGATGATCGTACAGAGACACGAGCCTCCGCGGCCACTCGGAGAAGTTTTTAATACGTTTCGGGACAAAGTCGGCTCTCTGGACGCTGACATTTCATTCAAAAAGCTGAAGGATAAGACGGGAAGCATTATCTAATATCTGACTCTCCTACACTGTCTGCATCACTCAGTCTCAAGTCCAGAGGTTCCTGTGAAGATGTGAATCTTTAAAGATATCTCATTGAATGCTACACTCAAAATTTGAAGTCAAAAGACTAAAAAATTGATTTTTCACAATTTTTTTTCTAAAGGCATGTCTGTGCGTTTGCTTGGGTCCTTTTTTTCCAAGAGCGCCTACTGAGATTTAAAGGCTTCTAACTAGGAGAACCCCTTTTACCTAGAAACATAATCTTGGTCTCAAATGAAAGCTAAGACCCTGCAGGGTTTCTTGGTAGTTTGACACTTGTAGCTAGTTTTGGGTAAATGACATGGATATTCCCATTCTATGGACTCTTGGCGAACTATGAAAAAGAAATTGTGGCATGACGTTGTAGCTATGGAAAAAGGGAACACTCCGAAGGTATGTAGGCATTCTGCTTCTTGCGGTAGAGGGCTCTTCTAATGTTGTGTCATGGTGAGTTTAGAAGGCTGTTACATGGTCTGGAAATAACTTTTTTCCTTTGTTGTTTGGGCTTAAAATAATCACGACAGTCTCAGCTTTCCAACAGTGAGAATATACTGTTAAGGGTTAGTGGCTGAGGAATACTGAGGCTGAAACAGTATTAAGAGCTTTTGAGCAGATGACAGAACCCGTCCTGTAGTTTCCGTCTCCTCCTGCTGCTGTGGGCTGTTTGCAGAGATCATCACGGCTCTGATCGAGGCTACTTGAGGCCGCTGAGTAGTTTAGAGAGTCTCCCCTTTGTGTAAATTCAAACCAAACAGCCGCAACTTAATCACAGCTCGGCTTTCACCCTCAAAGGTCCATATTGTGTGACAGATAGGACGCCGGCCAATTAGTCCTGACCTCCCATCGAGGAGCATCAATGGGCCACAAGGAGCCGTCTCTTCTGGCCGCCAGTTAATTGTGGCTGGACTGAATGCAGACGGCAGCTGGCAGCGAGCGACGGGCCGGGAGACAGATGGGCAGCACCCACACAGATAAACAGTTGTTCAAGAACAACACGGCCGCTGAGGATATCTCTAAATATTGTGATCAGTTATTAAGCTTCATTAATTTTACTCAGCTGACAAAGACAGGGACAGGAAGTGCAGCAGCGGCAGCAGCAGCAGCAGCAGCAGCAGCAGACTGCGGGCTGCTGGAGGAGGTTCTGTCAGAGCGCTGAGACGGGACGAGCACAGCAGGACTGCAGAACGAGATGTTCACGCTACGATCACAATCATGTTTTTCTGATTGGTTGGTTTGTCAGCAGGATTACAAAGAATGGTTTCTGTCAGACTGTGGTTGGGGGGATGGAGCTCAGCCCAGAATCAACGCTGTTGGTGCAGATCCAGATGAAGGGACGGATCCAGGTGTGACCTCTCTGTCAGATCAGGTGTTATCGACACTTTTGTTTTAACTTCTAAGGGATTAATGTATGGATCTAGATTTTAAAGAGCAGGATTAATAAATTGGCTGGTGTCTTTCAGTGATCAAGAGGATTTTAATATGGTTTATTTGTTTATGTGTCACTCCAGTGCTATTTTTTATCATCATTAGTTATAATGATGCTAAAAGAAACAGTTCACCAAAAAATTAATATTCAGTCATCACCTCCACCTCCAAGGCCCCAAAAAACATTAAATGTCTCCACACAGCTCGTCTGCTGTAATCAAAGTCTCTCCGAGATCACAAACTGATCTGAACAGACGACATTTACGCCCTCAACAGGTCGAGCTCGTGCACCCACTTCAGACAATATGTCAGTTTTGGATCTCGGGGCTTCTGTTGACCTGGATCACACCAGATGAGCTGTGTGGAGCCGTTCTATGTTTTTGATTTGTTGTTTTGAATCAAGTCTGGGTTAATGTTAGGACACTTCAGCTGACTTTACATCATCAGGAGGAAGAGAGGAGGACTTTATATCATCAGGAGGAGGAGAGGAGGACTTTATATCATCAGGAGGAGAGGAGGACTTTATATCATCAGGAGGAGGAGAGGAGGACTTTATATCATCAGGAGGAGGAGAGGAGGACTTTACATCATCAGGAGGAGGAGAGGAGGACTATTTTACTTTTTGGGTGAACTTCTTTTTTGCTGCTACAGCAGAACAAACACATGATGATCATTGACTTTCATAGCACAATATAACACTGTGACTCCGGTGCAAAGCGACAAACAGGCTCAGAAGAAAAAAACAATGATCCTCCTTCTTTCTGGCTTCACCTCACTACAGCTACCTCCACCACAGAGAGCGCTCAGCCTCTCAGACTGATTCATTTGAGAAACAGTCAGATAACCAAAGAGCTACGACCGTCTGATGCTTCCCGTCTCGGTGTGAGTCGACGACGTGACGCCGCTCTGCTTCACCTCCAGCTGTGACCTGAGCTGCTGTGTGACACGCAGCACGTCAGACACGCCGTCACCGTCACATCCTGCCGTCTGACTGGCTGTGCCACGCTGCCAATCAAGCCTTAATGAATAATTGGGACCAATTACAAATGATTACATCATCGGCTATATCGGCTTTCAGACTTGGACGACAGCCAAGGCGTCATCACAAAGCTGCTGTCTGTTTCCTCTCCTTCATCTTCACCTTCTTTATCTGTCCGCTCATCACTTTATTCACATCTTCTCCTCTTTTATTCTTCATAACTCATCTTATTCTTTTTCTTGCAGGCTGTCCCCTCCCCCGTCCTTCCATCCCCTCCCCCCTTGGCTTTTATTCATGGCTGCCCCTCCCCCTCTCACTCTCTCTTTCACTCCATCCTCCTCTCAGCTCCGCCCACCTGCCTCTCGAGCCCCAGTTTTGCTTGCGGCGGCGTCTTTGTCTGCCGGCCCGTGTGTGTGTGTGTGTGTGTGAGTGTGTGTGTGTGTGTGTGTGTGTGTGTGTGATGAGCACTGTTGGCGGGCGTCCAGAGCTGAAGAAGGCTGTATGACTCTATGAGATGCTGGGTTGTATTTTTAGCTCAGGCTCTCCTTCTTCCTCCTCAGAGAGTCCAGAGGAGCTGACCTGCTCCGGCTAACCCCGCCCCCAACGCCTCCAACGCCTCCAACGCCTCCACCGCCAGCGCTGCCATTGGTCTGAAGACACGCCGCGTTACAGACTCTGTGGAGCGATGCTGACTCTGTTCAAATTACATCCACTGACGCAAGACTGAATGAGCGATACTCACAGAACTGAACTGCAAAATACATTCTTATTTGTAGTAGTTTATCATAATATCAATGTTTGATATTATAAAATATATGTATACTGTACATATA
Source organism: Sparus aurata (assembly GCF_900880675.1). Classification (NCBI taxonomy): domain Eukaryota; kingdom Metazoa; phylum Chordata; class Actinopteri; order Spariformes; family Sparidae; genus Sparus; species Sparus aurata. The sequence continues at coordinate 39,512,938 of NC_044190.1, read as the reverse complement.
CATGTAAAACATAAACAATAAATAAACATAAAGACAGTAACTGTTTCCTTGTGTTGAACGTCTCTGGCTTTATGACAAATTAACACTAATAAAGAATATTTCACGTATCTTTTCCTCTGAAACCTTCAAATATTTTGATGACTCATGTTGGTTTTCAGTGCATCAAATGTGATTTCAGGCTCGTTAACCTCGACCGTCACATGACTGGTGAGCTGCAGAGTGACGGCCCGACTCAGAGCTCCGCTTCTGGTTTTACATCTGTGTTCAGATCTCTAAAATAGCACTCGAGCTCCAATTCATTCATCTCTAACTTCAGTTTCCTGCTGGTGACTTAATAACCTGGATGAGGGAGGTGGTGGTGAGGCTGAACTATCTGCTACGACTCCATATTTAATTATTTGATCAGATCCTGTTTGAGTCCATCTGCATCTTCTGTTTCAGCTGAAAACTTCTCGTTACAGAAGCTTTCCTCTCTCACTTCACTGCGTCTTTTAAGACTTCATCATTTCCAGCTTGCTAACTGAAACATCACGCAGCTCTCCACAGCCTGTCCCCGACATGTGGAGGACGGTGTGTTTTCATCTGTTGTCCGTGTCCGACTGTGTGTTGAGTCCGGTTCACGCGGTGGACTCAGCAGCCCTGCAGAGCTGCAGAGCTGCACTCAGTGTCTCAGCATTGTGGGAGTCTGTGGGGGGTTTTAGCCTGAAGGACGAGGGGCTGCATCAGCAGGGTCAAGGGAGGGAACTTGACTTGGTTTGCCCCCCCGTTACTGAGCCTGAGGACAGAGAGGGATGAAAGAGAGGACGAGGGAGGAGAGGATGGGCAGCAGGGCAGAAGGGGGTTGATGAGATCAGGATCAGTGTTCAGGGAGGATGTTTATAGAAGTATTGGACTGTTGGCTGTTGGAGGAGAAAGCTGCACACCGAGCTGATCCTGACTGCAAAAACAAAAAATCCTAACTGTGAATTAAAACATCAACACGCAGCAGAAGCTCGCTGTACGTTCTCCTGCTCCTTACAGCGCTGCACGCCAGAGACATCCATCAACCGCTGACACATATCGATTCTACAACATTTCATTACAAGCTAATATAAATGACTCTGGAGGATTGTAACTACCTCACATCTCTCAAGCATCTATGGAAGCTGTTTTATTTATCCCTGAAAATAGTTACAAATGTCTCGACACGTCAAAGTGAAAGTTTTGTCTGACCTACTACAAATTAATTTACACAACCAATTAAATGCTGGCAGTGAGAACTCATTCTGACATTTCTGCAATATGTGTTAAATCACAGTTTCATGTTGAGGCTGCCAAACCAGCGACGGCAGTTTGAGAGTGTTTTTTAAAACACTTCACTTCACTTCCAGCCGCGTTCGTGGACTCAAAAACAGTAATTCAAGCCAAAAAATGAACTTTCGTTGACGCTAACTGAGTGTTAATGTTTCCTAACCTAAACCTAACCAGAGTGTAAGAACAGCGCTGTCACAATGTAACACTGAACATTTTGAAAACATGTAGAAAAGTTTTAACAGATCTGTGGTTTGAGGGAACAAACTGTTTTTCTGGCCGTTAACTTAAACGGTTCAACTCTTAAATTAAAACTGCTGTTGATCAACTTTCTTATGACTTATTTATTGAGTCAAACCAGCAAAACTCAATCAAGGTGAACTGAGCAATCAAAATTTTGCGTTCAAAAAATATCGGGGAAATCTCCCCCGCTTTCTCTTTCCTGTGTGTTCATCCACGATAACACACACACACACACACACACACACACACACACACTCACACACACTCACACACACACACACACACACACACAGCGTGGTGTCGGGCCATCTGGCAGGTGGTGTAATGAGGGTCATGACCTCCTGTCACCCCCACTCCTCCTCCATTACCAGGCTAATATTTTCATAACAACAGATCTCTCTCTCTCTCTCTCCGGTGGAGGCGCAGAGCGAACACACTGTTTCTGGATTTCACTTCACATTTTCATTTTATACAAACAAGGTGAGATTTTTCTGTTAAACTCATTTTATAAACAACATTCACTGAAGCTGTTACTGGACGTGAGGATGCTCGAGTGTCTCACAGCAAACGGCTTCTCGTTCTGTTTGTTTTTCACACTCGATGGTCAGATTAGAGGCAGATTAAGGCCAACAGGGTGGTGGTGGTGGTGGTGGTGGGGCAGGACCGACACCCATCATCCTCCACACACTCTCCCATTGTCTTCACATGGAGGATCCAGCAGGGCGCCCATCAGGGCTGCACTGTGTCAGAGATAACATTGATCTTCATTTCAAATGTGGAATCGCTGCACAAGATCTCCAATATGGACAAAATCACATTTAACAGCCTGCATATCACTGACGACACGTGAAGTCAGATCACTTCTCTGTGTGTTTTGATATTTTAAGTCCACATGTTTCTGACAAAGAAGAAAAACAGGATATCCAAAATCCTGCTCGTGAAGTCTCCACGTCAGCGACTAACAACAATCTACCTGAGATAAACTGGACTGTTCTTCTTTACAACTTTTATTATCAAAACGTTCAGCGACGAAACTACAATAAAATAGACGTGAGAGGTGACACTCCGTCTGCAACTCCTCTGGGTTGAACTTATCTTATTGTGTGGAATGCCCCTTTAAAATATTAACATGCTACTCAGATTTATAATTAAGCATGTGAATACATATTAAAGCCATCGTAGCACTCTGACGCCCCAGAGGTCCAATCACTGCTGCAGCTTTCATTCACATTATGTTGGCAGAATAAATAAAAAATTAATGTGACCACATAGAAATTCCTGACTGAGTCTACAGGTGAGTAAAAGGTCACAGAGGTCAACAGAACCATCAGGGTTCGTCCTCTGGCGACCGCGAACATCCACAGCAGACGTCACGGACACGTCGCCGCGGGCCGCTGAAAGTTTATCATCAAATAATTCAGCATGGTATCTTTAATTTATCTACTCATCTATAACCTGTGGGCATCCCCACGTAAGTCATTCACACCTGCTCAGTCTCGCACGCACACACACACACACACACACACACACACACACACACACACGCTCTCACACACAGGTAACCATAGCTACGGTGTGTAACGCAGGAACAGTTTCACAAATAATGTATTACAGCCGAGGCCCCTTTTCTCCCTCCAGTAACACTGGCAACACCGGTGTGTGTGTGTGTGTGTGTGTGTGTGTGTGTGTGTGTGTGTGTGTGTGTGTGTGTGTGTGTGTGTGTGTGTGTGATTACTGCAGAGAGGCTGCAGACCGTCGCTGCTGTATTGCAGCACTGCAGCCTCACTACTGTACTCACGCCACACTGCAGGTCACAGAAACAGAACGCTCCCTGAAAATACTGCAACGTAGTGCACACACACACACACACACACGCACACGCACACACACACACACACACACACACACACACACACACACTGAACCACATTGACGTCACGGATGTTTCTTACACTAAATACCAACTCTACCCTCGGCGCTCTGTTAACCTCGACAGAAAGAGAAGGAGCTTCTCTCTGTAACGTCACCTTCTTTAACTCCAACCTTAAAACAACGTTCAGGCTTCAAACTGTCCTCACAGATATCTGAACCAGACTGAATGACCCAACAGTGCAGAGTGTCCTCTCCTCGGCGCTGTCTGAAGAACCTGACATCACCGTGTTGGTGTTGTTCCTGAAACATCATTTATACGTACAGAGAGCGATGAACAGCACGTCTGGATCGAGCTGCTGAGAGGGCTGCACATAGAAACTTTCTCTAAAGACACAAGTTATCATTATTTTCAGTTATTACTTTCTATATCTTTACAGCTTTTTGTTGCTGTTTGTTTCAGTTTAGAAAAAGATGCTTTGGTATAAAATAGACGTCACAATATAAATTTGTGTTTTTAATCGTATTACGAGCCTGATGGATATTCAGCTTTGGGGCCGATTCCAATACCAATATGGAACGTCCGATATGTTAATATCACCCAATATACACACACACACTTATTCTCTCTGTCATCCTTTAAATGTGGTTATCAAAAGCTGTTTCCCACCAGCATGATGCAGAAATCTGCTGCGGCAATACGGAAAAGACAACTATACACATCAGGTTGGCTGTTTTAAAAAAAGTGAACATCAAAATCAGGTTTCTGTGACCAACATATAATGTAATCAAGTCAACATCAGCTACATTTCCATCTTCATTGTTTCACAGCTGTCGGGCGTCTGAAGCCGTTTATCGTCGCGGTCACTTGGACCTGAACATCAGCTGAAACTAAAGACTTCATTGATCAAACATCAAATTCTGAGCTTGATCTGAAACGACTTTCACCGTCCTGAATGACATCAGCGCAGTAAACTTCACTGGGAATTTAATAATAATAATAATAATAATAATGAACCCCGGGCATTCTTTCTGCATAATAATCTCTCTAAAAAAATAAAAACATGATTAGTTGCGATGATGGTTTGGAGCAACATTAATTATGATGTTCCAGGAAACAACACAGTGACATCAGATAACGCTCACTACAGCGGCTCAATACTGACAGCACTCCTCACAGAGACACACACACACACACACACACACACCATAACACACACACACACACACACACACACACACACCATAACACACGCACACACACACACACACACGCCATAACACACACACACACACACACACGCCTGGGAGCATGTGTACCTGCCGTCACCACCAGTAAAGTGAGTATAATGGTGTTTCTCACGGCCCGCCCACCCCCCGCCCCTTAATCTGATTATGCCACATGATTGGACGTTCGAGTGCGGCCGCGGGCTGCGAGCGGCGCAGCTCGTCTACACGTGCCGCCGCTAACGGGCCATCTGTGAGGACTGGATGCTTATTCTGAGGCAGGACGGGTTCTTCAGGAGCACGGACCATCTGCGAGAGAGTGAAAGGACACGAAGCGAGCGAAGGATGGATGGAGCGCCGCGCCGCAGCGTGTCTGTCCCTGGTGCTCATGGGTAATGCTAATGAGCAAAAAAAAACCTAATTAAGATTTTGTAGCTAACTAACTGGACTCTGCATCCATGACCGCGTCGTCCTCGCCGTGAAATCTCTTGTTGCCAGAAGCACTCGGCCGTCCCATCATGCACCAGTCAGGGGTTTTCGTGGACGGAGGGAGGCGGGTTTATTTATCTATTATGAGATACCAGAAACTCCATATTCCTACAAAATGAAGGTCGAGCGTGGGCACAGCGCCGGATCAGAGCGAGGGAAGTAAAGCAGCTCTTCAAATGGTAATTTCCCCTGCTTCAGTCCTGGACGCTGTAAGTGCTGACTCAGGGGGAAAGTCCAGATTGCTTTTGGAAAAGGATGAAAGTGAGTTTTTGAGCGGGAGAGAGAAGAGGGATTTATGCTCAATTTCATTAAGTTTTTGGCTGCGGGAGGAGGGCTGCGGGACCATAAGGGGCTTATCTGGAGCCATAACCCATTCCTGTTTGATTACCAGCTATTGATTGAGCCTTTAAATTGGTCTCTGTTGAATATGGCGGCATGTGAAGACGTGCCGGTTGAGCTATCAGACCTGACAGGAAGTGGGACTGGATTAGAGGGGAGATGGCCGATAGGCAGCCCAGCAGGTCCTGGTGGCGCTGCTCGGTCACACTGACTGAGCAGCCCGAGCGTTTCAAACGACCTCTGGTTCATTAAGGCTGGCGGGACAGCTGTCAATTAACTCAGATCAGACAACAGGACGCAGAACTATTCACGGTGCCGCAATTCTCAAAATCCACGATTAGATTTGTCTTCAGATTTCAGGTTTATGAGCAAATACTTTCTTTAATTTACACTTTGTTTTTCAGCACTGACGGCTCTGGTCTTGATTAGTTAAGATCAGCAGATCAATGCTTGTATGTCCTGATAACTGTCATATTTCAACTTCTTTAAAAACAAGATCAGAATCCTGTACGAGGTTTCCACTTTACCCAGCGAGCCAAGAAGCCTGGATGAGAAGTGAAACGTCTTCAAGGTACTGAACCAAGTCCAGTTGTCTACGATACAGCGCTGAGAATTACCCTGACCCGGATGACTGAGAACCTTCATCAGTATAACTGCTGAACCATCATTTAAAGCTCACTAGATCAATGACCTGCATACTCACTCATAAACACCAGCCTCCTAAATAACGCCTCCATGCATTACTCCCGGCGAAATGACTGAATATGTGGAAAAGCTCCTGCAATGTCAGAGACAGTTCGATGACTCCTGGATCCGTCCCTTCATCTGGATCCACTCCCAAAGTTAATGGACTCTATTCTGGGCCGAGACTCATTCTCCATCCAAGTTACGTGCAAATCTGTTCAGTAGCTTTTGTGTCATTCTGCTAACAAACCAATCAACCGGCACACACAGGTGGAAACACAACGTCCTTGCTGGAGGTAATAAACACAGCTTCTGGTGCGGCGCAGCAGTAAATCAGTGGTAAGTGGCTGGACTTCTGCACTGACAGCACCTCTGCTACACCGCTGCTCCTGCTGCAGGGCGACTGCCTTCAGCACCTCCATCTTAACAGGTGTTGCAATCAGGCTGATAACTGTGATGATTGGGCCTGATAGAGCCCGGTGCTGCTGCTGCTGCTGCAGCCCAGCAGGAACTCTAAACCTCATTTCCCTCTGGCTGATCCATGCAGACGTCATCGGCACTGAATCACACACTGAATAGCCGATACTGAATGGAGGCGGAGCCTCACAGCAGGCGGCAACACGGTCCCAAACGTGCACATGAACATATCGACTTTCTGGTCCACACATGTTCTGCGTCTTTACCGCTAACTGCAAAACAATCAACAGCACTCAGATGACGATCATCAAGCTGTGCATGCTCGCTGCAGGAGTTGATTAAAGTGCTACCTACCGCATAATAAACATAATTGACTGGGGATAAATTCAGGACACGAGCCTGTAGATACATCAGAGGTAATGGAGCTGGAGAGCAGCGCAGAGGAGCCTCCAGAGACCAGAGGAGTCGGTCTGCTACCGACAGACTTGAAGACCGGGAGACAACAACCCAGTCACCAGAACAAAGAATGTTCCTGCAAAACCTCACATAGGTTAAAACTTTACATCGCTCTGGTTGGGTCTAAAAACACCTGGTTAGCGTCAGGAAAAAAATCAAGTTTGGGCCTTAAATCACCTGTTTTGGTCACATGAACACAGCTGGAGTCCCTACTTCCTGTCAAAAATATCAGTTTTTTGTTACAACAAACGTGACAAGAAATTTTTCGGACATCTCATTAAAAACACTCTGTTTTGTCACCACAAATACGCTGGAGATTTCCTGACTTCCTGTCAAAAATATGATATCATGATTAAAAATGTTCAAACATAGGACCCTCATCAAAACCATCCAGTGACTTCACACTCACAAATGTTATAACATGTAAAGTGAATGTGATGTGACACGTACAGATGTAAACATATCTGTGGTTTGCAGAAACGTTAAGTACCAACATGTTGACCTCCAGTCAGATCTGTGTTCGACTTCTTGTTCCTCCAGTTGAATGTTTAAGCTTCACTGTGTGAATGAAGTCTGTGCACAGTTTGCCACTGGAAGTCTGTTTTCACGTTCACTCTTAAAAAGTGTAAATTTAAGCCCAATGAAGGAGGGTGCAGGATCTGTGACATCACAAACAGTTGAGGAGACATCTCGTGTCCAGTGGTTCAACTTGAGAAATGAAAAAGATTTGCATATTTACATATTCTTACATAGAAGGAAGAAGTTTTCTAGGATTTTACTGTAGTAACTATAAACATGTTAGAGGTCTGTGTGTGTACAGGGAACTTTAAACGATTCAGGATCAGTGATCAAAAGTTGTCATCGATGGGACTTTTATAATAATTAATTTGATGAAGTAACACACACACACACACACACACACACACACACACACACACACACACACACACACACTTCACTCTACCTGAATATTTCAGCAGCAGCCTGCTGACTTGCACTGGGAGACTTGTTAATGACTGACAGCCACAGGCGAGACGACAGCAATCTAAACTAACTCAACACTCGTGTGTGTGAGCTCGAGGCGACCCGGGAACAAACGAGTACCTGCACCCCTGTGTGTGTGTGTGTGTGTGTGTGTGTGTGTGTGTGAGTGTGTGTGTGTGTGTGTGTGTGTGTGTGAGTTAATTGAATCACTCCACCAGCGTCTCTCGGTCGCGCTCCAGACGCGATAAACAGACTTTGTTCTTGCTGTTCCCACGCTATCAAAGATTTTTTTTTATCTGATGTGAAAATTGTTTTTCTTTTCTTTCCTTGCATCATTAATTCACTTAGCACGTCTAAGAGCAACGAGTCTGCCTTTATCCTCGCTGTGGCTACTCTTACATACATGCCTCCCTGCACTTCAACGTGGAAACAAACATTTTTTAATAGAAGGAAAAGTCGAGAAACGTCGATTCCCTCCACAAATTGACACTTTTGTCAGAGCTTTGTCTACAGTTTCCACCATCTCTGGGTTCTTCCGGCTGAGTATTGAAGCATCTGTGTGGATCGTCTCCAGCTGAATGTGTCCTGTGAGAAGAAGCTGTGGATAATCTGGCAGACAGAGAGGCATTAGCTGCGGCTCGGAAAATGAAAATTGCGCGCCTCCCAGTAATGACTCATTCAGGCGGCGGGGATTCAGAGGTAGTCCTGAGCTTTAGCCTGACAACCTCACAGAGCGCGGCGGGGAGGAGGGGGCGGAGTCAGCGAGCGATGGAAGGAGAAAACGAAGGAAGGAGAGCGATAGAGATGTAGAGAGAGAGAGAGAGAGGGATGGGGGTAGTTTCTCAGTCATTGTTTAATGGCTCAGGCGAACACCCCCCCTCAGGCTGAGCAGAGGGGCCGTGGAGATCTAGAGCGAGAGCATACCTCCAACCAGCCACAGAGGAGAGCATTCCTCCGGTTGCCATGGTAACCGAGCCCTCAGCTGGGAAAGGCGGGCGAGTGAGCGAGCGAGCGAGCCAAAGGGATGTACTGTATAGAAAGAGGGGGGGAGGAGGAGGGAGGAGGGGGGAGGATGGGGCGTTTGACACTAGCCATAATTTTGATGATCCCCCTCCTGTCTGCCTCCCAACAGACGTCTCCCAGCAGGGCTTCCTCCCCCACTTCCTCTATGAATTTGAAGCGTGCTCATTGCAGCCACTCAGTTTATGAATGTGGTTTGAGAAGATGCAGCGGCGGGCAGGTGGAGAGAAACTCTGACAGAACGCTGCCTTCAGTGTTTTCCTGCTGTTCAGGCTCAGACGGACTGAGTGACATCAGGCCGCTGCCTCACGTCTCTGTTGTCTCAGCAAAGACGACAGTCGTCAGCAGCTGACTTTTTTGTTCTGCAGCTGCGTGACAGGACATATGGTTTCTACAAAAAAAAAATTGCCTTTAAAAAGTGCTTTAAAGTTCCTCCAGCTGATATTAAAAGTATGGGAGGAGTTTAATGTTATAATTAATGGAGATTAATCTTTCAAAGTCATCATGATGAGACTCAGCAGAGAAACAAGGAGTTTAATTTATAGAAAATCACTGCAATTTAAAATGTCGTCACAATATATGTTGGAAACTTCACAGTATCTTGGTTACCTCCTTCATCGTTAAGTCTGACGCTGTACCATATTATCATATCACGGTTTAATGGTAAACTCCATATTTATTATCATTATAATCAGTGAGAACGACTCCTGAAGCACTGATAGAGTTTCTTTGGTTGAACGAACTCTTTGTTAAAATGTCACTTAGTGTTTCCTGACAAACATGAAACTTGAGTGACATTTGAAATATTATTTTTCAATAACTCTGATGTTGATGAATGAAATACTGAAGGCAAGCAAATGAAAAATCTGATTATTCTGAGAAAAAGACAGATTGAAGAACATTAGATGAAAAAACGACATGTTATTTCTGCAGAGCGACGACAGAGTCCGGATCTCTTTGTGTGCAAATGAGGCACATGAATATTTTGTGTTGTTTTATATTTAATGTATTATAATGAAGCAAAGCCAGCAAGTTCAATAAAACAAGCTGAAAATAATGTTCACGGTAAATCCTCCTCCACACACACACACACACACACACACACACACACACACACAGGAGTGTATATATATATACATATGCACACACACACCGTGGGAGTCATGGGAGTGTAACCACCTGCAACCTGCTGATAATGAAGCTGTATTTCAGCCACCTAAAGGCAGCCATCTGTGCTGGGGCTCTCCCTGCTGCCCACACCACCCCCACCACACACACACACACACACACACACACACACACACACACACACACACACACACACACACACACACACACACACACACACACACACACACACTGCAGCAGCAGAGCCGAGGGACTGCGGTCTTTAGGTTGTTCCACGTCAATAACATGACACTTCCATTATAATACAAGTGGGAAACACACACACGTACAAATAAACACACACACATTCTCATTACCAGCTGCAGACAAATAAAAATGAATGATGTCGTTACCAGCGGACGTATTATTAGCAGGTTGTCAAATATTGATATTAGTGTGTAAGTGGACGGTTGTCACGTGAACACACTCATGACTTCACAGTTAAACAAGCTTTCTGAAGTTATTTACATTCTCGGATCTTCTTCGTCACACAAACAGGAGAAAGTTCGTCACAAAGCAGATCTGAGAGTCTAACAAGCAGAAACAGAGAGGAGGGAACGAACGAGTGGCGGCGGCGGACTCGCAGCCATCACCACGGAGAGAAAGAGCGGCCATTGTCACTGGAGGAGAGATGAAACCATGACAACCGTCCCCACTGTTGGCCAACACTTAGAAAATGAGCGCGGTATGGAGCCTGGGAAGCCAGCGCAAAAAAGAGTACTTCACCCCCCCACACACTCTCACACACATGAAGACACACTGACTAATTGTTCAGAGTCAGCACAGCCTCTCGTCATTCAGCAGACGCACACCATGAAGGCATTGTTCCAACTGTCGACTCAGAGCCGGAGCAGAGAAACAAACAGCCGGGACTTTAAAAATGACCGCAGAGGTGAAACTGCAGCCGACGTTCAGACGAGCTAAACGCTAACAGCCAGAAGTTTTAGTTGAAAACCTGTTTTATGCATTATTGTGTCTCTTATGTAGGAATATTGTGTGTTTTATTCACTGCGTTGTGCCACATGTGATGAATTCTCTGATCTTCTTCTTCTTCTTCTTATTCCAGGAAATCACTTCACGCTACAGCTAGCTAGCTTAGCAGCTACAGCTACATGAACGTGGTCAGACAATTAGTAGACTGAAAAGGCAAACTACAGCCAAAACTAACAATTATTTCAAATTATAAGTTACTTTGTTAAAAGCTGTGTTGGTGAGAAAGTTGATGAATTCATCTCATTCCCAGCTCGTACATCAGTGACACTCTGGGATTGAAGGTCGAGAGCGTCAGTGTGTGACGAGTCGGGAATGAGATTAAAAAAATCTACTTTCTCACCAACAGGAGCTTTAATTACTTATTTTAGTCCATAATGAAGATATCTAAAGTAATGATACGCCAACACCCTGTGTCTAAACAAACTAAATAATAATAATAAACTGCAGTTGATAGCAGAGAAAGTACCAACGCTACAGTAAAGTAATAGATTACAGGCTCTGACATGTACTCAGAGAATCAGAGTAAAAAGTCTCCCTCTGAAGCTCACGTCATATTAACAGAATTCAAAGACTATTAAAGTTAAAGGTAGAATCAGTAGGATTTGTCCCAGCTGTTCCTGAACGCACCACAAAGACAGTTGATGATGTTTTGATTGAAACATCAACTGAAGTCCAGTAATGAAGTATTTGTGTTTCCTTTATTCATCTCAGTCAAAATCGATATCGAATTCACTGTTTCTGCTCCACTCTTTCTTCTTCCTTTTCAAGAAGTTGTGCCTACATTACCCACAATGCAACTTAGTCAGAGAGTGACATCACTGGAGGCAGTTTATCAGATTACATGCAGCTTCTTCTGGAACCACAAAAGGCTTTATATTAATTATTGAATCCCTCAGACCTGTTAACACACTTTAATGTGGAGAAATGGTGGAGTTACCCTTTAATATTCACACACTCAACTCTTTTGTTCCATTATGGAGTCAAAACTGGTTCTGAGTACAATACAGTGATGATAAATTCATTGAATCAGTTTATTTGCATTAATATGAATTAGACTTTATGCAGGACTCGTTCGTGTTTTAATGAACTGAATCAAAATCAGCAAATCTGTTTCATGTCCAACATCCCAAGAACAAGAACCGTCAGTCCATCCCCCTCAGAGATCCCCTGACACACACACACACACACACACACACACACACACACACACACACACACACACACACACACACACACACACGGTAACAAAGAGCGTGGGCTACACTTGTGGAGGAGGTTTAATGATATGCGGACTTCCCTGTCTGCCAGCTCAGCAGCGAAGGCTTCGATTCAGATAAACAGCGTCAACAAGCAGAGAATCACTCGTCACACACACACACACACACACACACACACACACACACACACACCGCTCTGCACATGATTTCCACATGTAAAGAGATGCATACGACAACAGAGGAGACGCTGCAGGCACGAGTCCGACTGCTTCATCATCAATTTTACTGTAATTAACTAAACGAACATCGTGCTGCATTGAAGAAGACGTGAAACTAGAATGAACTCATTATGAATCTGTTCACTGAGCTCATAAATAAAGTGTGAACTAAGCTTAATTTCTCATCAGCTTACACACAATATGACTTATTTTTTTAAACTAGCCAAAAAGAACAGCACTTCTGCACAGGCTTCACTTTTCAGACCCTCCAGCAACGTCTTTATTTTTATACAATCACTGTTCTGGAGACAATCTAGCTGCAGAATTGACAGAATTTGAAGTTTACTGTGTGTTGATGGTTTCCAGTGGGTCTGCTGTCGTGCACACTGACGGCTGTTTGAGTCTGAGACATCTTTCTTTCAGCTCGCTGCTTTAACGCGCAGCTTAATTACACTTTCTCAGGAGGAAACTGGAAACTAGACTTTGAAACATCTCTAGACGACGGAGAGACATCGATCAGAGCGAGGACGGAGGAGACGGGTCACACAGTCGCTGCTGTGAGAAGCAATGGAAGAGAAAGAGGACAGGAAGTTGTTTAATAGGCCAATCAGAGTGCTGGATGTGTGGACGTGGACCTTCACTCCTCCTCTGACTCCGTTACTGTAATTAATCCTGTTGAGGAACAAAGCAAATGATCTGTGTGTCTTTGTGCCATTAAATGCACACTGCTGCAGCTTTATTCCATCTGCTAAATAGAAGCATTGTGTAATTAATACAGCAGCTGTTACAATCCAACTCTACCAAACAGCTAATTGGCTGGTTATGAATTATTCACCCGCCGAGGGAGCAGAGCAGCGTCGGAGCCTCCACCTACAGGAACTGCAGGGAGACACCTTGATCATTCCTGGCTGTCTGTGTCCGCAGATGGCGAGGGATCCGAAAACGGAGACCCGGGCCTGAGCCTCGACACCGCCGACCAGACAGACGACACCGCCGAGACGAGTCACGGAGACGAGATCTACAGCAAGAGTCTGCAGCTCAGCGGTTAACTAACAGACAGCAACATGCGTAGATTGTTTTTACTGGGGTGGATTACCTGTTGGACATTTTCCCCTGCAGGAACTTTAAACATTTATAATCAGTATTTTATGAGAACAATGTGTAATAATGTGAAAACACAACATGTTCTCATCAGAGGTCGTTAAACACTGTCATCGTCCTTCAGTGTCTCGTACAGACGTGACGTGAAACAGCAGTTTGGTTTTGGTTTAGGCACAAAAACGATTTCAGGAAAAGATCTCTGATGTTTGGTTTCACAACGTGAATCTTCCAACCTCCAACTCCGCTGACCAAACACAAATCCACATTCATCAGATTTACTTCAACCTCCGACCTGGTGGAGGGGTTTCTCTGACAGTCTCACACTGCTGTGGATGGGTGTCCACTGGAGTTCATCTCATAGAGTCAGTGAAGGAAACTTTGTGCGTCTATATGACACAACGAGTGACATGACAAAACGACAACACATCTGCAGCCTGGTCCTTGGCTCTACGCTTCAACGCCTTTTACAAGCACTTCATGAAGCGCTGCTGCTGTGCAGTTGTATAAAGAGTGAGAAGACTCAGTCGAAATTTGGACGGGTCGTACGTGAGACTCTCACCAAAAATGTTTGACCTGCTACAAGAAAGTACAACAGATCACCACTGGAAGTCAGAATTTACAACTTTTAAATTCAGGGCACATTTATCTACTCTGACTTAATGAGGGAGCAGCAGTCTGACGTCACACAACGATATTCATAAAGCGCTCGTGTGTTGCTTACTTCTTTTACTTTGTTGCAATGTACAGAGGCTGTCAGCTGACGGGGAAACTGTGTGTACACCTGCTAAGGACAAACCAATACCTGAAACTCTTTGAGGTTGGAAGTTGGATATTTCGGCCGGGACATTCTGACCTCCTATGTTGTCTGAAACGCAGCATGAGTATTACGTCATAGTTTGGAGCTACAGACCGAGCTGCTGCATTCAGACACAGTTACAGACGAGCTGGTGAACTCAGCGGAGCGTTCAGCAGCTAAAGACGCAGATGTTCTGACTTTCAGGAGCAGGTGGAGACCAAACACAGAGCTAAAAGAGAGTGATTCTGATCTGAGGTTGATCAGGAGACACAAACTCGACTCCAGCTGATGATCGTGTTGCTCTCTAACATCTGGACGTGTAAATAAGCAACTTATTCTAACCTGCAGTCCACCATCTGACCATCAACAAACAACTTGGTGTAGATCTTTATACAATAGATGCACAACAGCCTCCGAAATGAACATGAAGTTGACTCAACACCTCTGAAAACAGCCTCGACACAAACTGAACAGATTTCTCACCAAATCTGACACTCTGCTAACAAGCAGCCGGTGATGAACATCAGCCTGACGGGTCCCAAACACGAACACACACATTGTGACGTACAGTGTGTGTAGAAGCCGGGCCTGTCAGAATCATGAAACATCAGCCAGTCTGCCATCTTAACCTGCAGAGAGAGGCTGCAAACATGAGGCTGCACCGGTGAGACAAAC
This sequence comes from Sparus aurata, assembly GCF_900880675.1. Lineage (NCBI taxonomy): Eukaryota > Metazoa > Chordata > Actinopteri > Spariformes > Sparidae > Sparus > Sparus aurata. Next base: position 39,497,753 of record NC_044190.1, on the reverse strand, counting down.
ATGTAGGAATGTGTGGATGATGCAGCTGCAAAGTGTGTGTGTGTGTGTGTGTGTGTGTGTGTGTGTGTGTGTGTGTGTGTGTGCAGGGGCCGGACAGTGCAGCATCACTGCTCGGCCTCTCCTGCAGCGGGTGACAGATGGATGCTATAACGGAATTAGAGAGAAGAAGAATCACACGGCCATCATCAGCAGCCTCTCTGCCTGACAACAAGGATTAAAGGCGCACTAACACCATCAGCACCACCACCACCACCACCACCGTCATCATCATGAGAGCAGCAGCAGCTCTGCCTGCAGTCAGCACAGCCGCATCCTCCACAAACATCCGCACTTGTCAGGCATTTCCCCGCAGCAGCCCCGCAGCAGCCCCGCAGCAGCCCCGCGCGTCCCGCCAGCAGCAGGACTCTCACTAACCTGTCTGTCCTTTGCCCAGCGTCTTCTCCAGGCGGTACGGTCCCACATAGTTGGCGTAATGCCCGCTGTTGGCGTCCTTGCCCGACGATGACATGTTGTTGCGTGAAACGACTCGCGGGGAGTTGCTCTTCTCCTGCGGGGTGTCCGTGCGGGGACGCGTTTCTGGAGCGAAAAGCGCAAAATCCGCGGCGCAGTGGAGTTCTTCTCCTCGGCCGGCTTCGGTTCCGTCGCTGTGTGTTTGGCTGCGGGTCGCTGCGATGTTCGCCGGTCCGTGCGTGCGTGCGAGCGAGCGAGCGTGCGTGTGTGTATGTGCGGGTATGTGTCCACGCAGTCCTCCGCCGGTTGGTCCTCAGTGCGGCTCAGATTGCGGGTTTGAATCTGGGTGTCATGGTGTTGGTGCGGGAGGAGCGGTGCGCTGCAGCCCCGTTGGGTGTGATCTGATGATGGGACAGCATCTACCGCCGCTGCCGCTCCGCTCCTGCGTCAGCGCGCAACGGTGAGGACGGACACTTCCGGCCGGCCCTTTCAGAATAAAGGCCATTCCTCTCACTGACATAAAGTGCAGAAATCTGAATCAATCATCCATCCTTCCATACATCCATTAATCCATGTATGCACTTTGTTTTTACAGTGTATAAGTAAGGAATAAAATATGTAACCGTTTGCTTTGTTAATCACTTAATAATTAATCAATTATCAATCACACAAATTGCAGCTGATCAATTCTCTGTCAACTATTTTTCTCAGCTCCAGATTTTACTATAATGTTTCCAAGGCTACATTTAAAGAAGTTAAAGGGGCAGTTCACCCAAACAGAAAAACCCAGTCCTCCTCTCCTCCTCCTGATGATATAAAGTCCTCTCCTCCTCCTGATGATATAAAGTCCTCCTCTCCTCCTCCTGATGATATAAAGTCCTCCTCTCCTCCTCCTGAGGATATAAAGTCCTCCTCTCCTCCTCCTGATGATATAAAGTCCTCCTCTCCTCCTGATGATATAAAGTCCTCCTCTCCTCCTGATGATATATAAAGTCCTCCTCTCCTCCTCCTGATGATATAAAGTCCTCCTCTCCTCCTCCTGATGATATAAAGTCCTCCTCTCCTCCTCCTGATGATATAAAGTCCTCCTCTAAGTCCTCCTCCTGATGATATAAGTCCTCCTCTCCTCCTGATGATATAAAGTCCTCCTCTCCTCCTCCTGATGATATAAAGTCCTCCTCTCCTCCTCCTGATGATATAAAGTCCTCCTCTCCTCCTCCTGATGATATAAGTCCTCCTCTCCTCCTCCTGATGATATAAAGTCCTCCTCCTCCTCCTGATGATATAAAGTCCTCCTCTCCTCCTCCTGATGATATAAAGTCCTCCTCTCCTCCTCCTGATGATATAAAGTCCTCCTCTCCTCCTGATGATATAAAGTCCTCCTCTCCCTCCTGATGATATAAAGTCCTCTCTCCTCCTCCTGATGATATAAAGTCCTCCTCTCCTCCTCCTGATGATATAAAGTCCTCCTCTCCTCCTCCTGATGATATAAAGTCCTCCTCTCCTCCTCCTGATGATATAAAGTCCTCCTCTCCTCCTCCTGATGATATAAAGTCCTCCTCTCCTCCTCCTGATGATATAAAGTCCTCCTCTCCTCCTCCTGAGGATATAAAGTCCTCCTCTCCTCCTCCTGATGATATAAAGTCCTCCTCTCCTCCTCCTGATGATATAAAGTCCTCCTCTCCTCCTCCTGACGATATAAAGTCCTCCTCTCCTCCTGATGATATAAAGTCCTCCTCTCCTCCTCCTGATGATATAAAGTCCTCCTCTCCTCCTCCTGATGATATAAAGTCCTCCTCTCCTCCTCCTGATGATATAAAGTCCTCCTCTCCTCCTCCTGATGATATAAAGTCCTCCTCTCCTCCTGATGATATAAAGTCCTCCTCTCCTCCTCCTGATGATATAAAGTCCTCCTCTCCTCCTGATGATATAAAGTCCTCCTCTCCCTCCTGATGATATAAAGTCCTCCTCTCCTCCTCCTCCTGATGATATAAAGTCCTCCTCTCCTCCTCCTGATATAAGTCCTCCTCTCCTCCTCCTGAGGATATAAAGTCCTCCTCTCCTCCTCCTGATGATATAAAGTCCTCCTCTCCTCCTCCTGATGATATAAAGTCCTCCTCTCCTCCTCCTGATGATATAAAGTCCTCCTCTCCTCCTCCTGATGATATAAAGTCAGGTGAAGTGTTGTAGTCCACAGAACATTTCTGTCGCTTCACAGTAAAACAGAGTTAAAGTAGCTGCAGACTTGATTTAAAACGGAGAAACAACCATTAAAAAAAAACATTAAATGTCTCCATGCAACGTGTCTGTTGTCTCCAGATGTTATTTAAATGGCTTTCTTTAAATGTGCGTTATGTAGTTTTGGGGAAGAATTGTCATCGAGTGAAAAAAACAAACAATTTCATGCCGTTGTACTTGTTTATATTCTCAGGATGCTGCATCGTTCTCACTTTAAATCGCGTTCTGGGAACCTTATTCTCATTGAGGACAGCTTGTTTATATGGAAATATATCTAATATTTTTTTAGCCTGATTTTATATTCATTTTCAGTTTGGGTTCTTGGAGTGTCTGAGACTTTGATGATAATTTCCACAAATGTACTGTGGTGCATTAACCACCTGAGCACGTTTCTGTTTACCCAAATATAAAAAGTTTCAGTCCACCTGCAGGTCACATGTCTGTAAAAGGGGATGTAGGTGCAGAATTTAACATTTAACCAGAAAACTGTCTCTGATTTCTGAAAAACAAAACCAGGTCATAGATGCACAAAGCTGTTCCAGACTGTCATGATTGTCAGTGTTTCGAGTTGAAGTCAAAACAACCTCCACGTCTGT